>NC_048299.1:92574197-92605588 GCF_013100865.1 Trachemys scripta elegans
TAACAAATTTATTAGAGCATAAGCTTTCGTGGGCTACAGCCCACTTCTTCGGATGCATATAGAGTGAAACATATATTAAGGAGATATATATACACACATACGCACGATGCTCTCTGTATGTGTGTATATATATATCTCCTTAATATATGTTTCACTCTATATGCATCCGAAGAAGTGGGCTGTAGCCCACGAAAGCTTATGCTCTAATAAATTTGTTAGTCTCTAAGGTGCCACAAGTACTCCTGTCATTATTTCAGTTATTTAAATCTGAAATTTCATGGTGGTGTAATTGTAAGGATCCTGACCCAAAAAGGAGTTGGGGGGGGTCATAGGGTTATTGTAGGGGGGGTTGCGGTACTGCTACCCCTTACTTCTGCACTGTCTCTGGCGATGGCGATGGTGCTGCCTTCAGAGCTGGGCAGCTGGAGAGCAGTGGCTGCTGGCTAAGATCCCAGCTCTGAAGGCAGCGCCGTCACCAGCAGCAGTGCCGAAGTAAGGATGGCATGGTATGGTATTGCCACCCTTACTTCTGTGCTGCTGCTGCCAGGGTTCTGCCTTCAGAGCTGGGTGCCGAGCCAACAGTAGCTGCTCTCTAGCCACCCAGCTCTGAAGGCAGAAGTAAGAGTGGCAATACCGCGACCCTCCTAAAATAACTTTGCAACCACCCCCTGCAACTTCTTTTTGTATCAGGACCCCCAATTTGAGAAATGCTGGTCTCCCCCATGAAATCTGTGTAGTATAGGGTAAAAACACACAAAAGACCAGATTTCATGGTTTGTGGCACGTTTTTCATGGCCATGAATTTGGCAGCGCCCAAACTATGTCATTCTTTGACATATGTATAGAGCAGTGGTTCTCAACCCATGGGCAGCTTGCGGCCCAATCAGCACACAACTGCGGCCCATGTGACCGCCTCCGGGCCATACAGATAGTATATATATTGTGTGGATGTGGCCTGCATAACACATAGAGAGCTATATATGTGGCCCACGATGGCAAATAGGTTGAGAACCACTGGTGTAGAGTGCCAACGTGCTAGAGCTTCTCAACATAACAGTTATATGAGGTGGTTGTTGTTGTTTTTTAACATGGGCAGAACACTATATTTTTCCCTAATTACCTTCCTGGAACTGGCTGAAGTATTTTAGCTGAAAACTTCCCTAAAAGACTCCACCTGAGGCAGACACCCAGCACAGAAAGTTTTAGCCCAAGTGATTTAAGTTGTAAGCAACTGCAAACAGGATCTTATAATGTGAAGAGTCAGGCAACCTTAACCATAGGCATCACTGCCTATAATATTTATTAATTTACCATTAAAATTACCTTTACTTTGGGACAGGGAAACTTCCTTTCCACTTGAGAGCAAGTCTGTTTGGGAACTTACCTTGTTCATGTTCACGTGTGATTGATTTCCAAATTAATTTCTTTTTCCTAGACCAGCCCGAGCAGCTTTTTTAAGAGATGAATCCCGAGAACGTTGGGATCAACAGGAGGCTTCAGTAGGGAATTGTTTTGGTACATGCTATTCCTAGAGGAGGGGCAGAGCACATTGCATGGAACCACTAAGAAGAATCTCTTTTCTTTCCTTCTTTCTTTTTCTTACCTTTTCTGCTTATATTCCTGTTAATTACTACTTTCAAAATTGCATATTGCAGATATGTGTGTTCCACTGTAGCTTAGAAGACCTAAGGCAATTAAAAGCCTATCATTCAGCAATTAAGGATCAAGCCTTAAATTCCAAGGCATGTGGTCAGGTGTTAAGGCCCCCCCCCCCATTTACAATTTATTTGTAATGGGTTTTGTAGAAAAAATATGAAACTGACCAGTCTGATCTCATTTTTTGAGTGGAATGAAATTTTTTTTAAAAGGCAAATATAATGAAGAATAAATTAGATTTTAAAAAATTGTTTTTCTAAGAATACAGGGAAAGGGTTTCTATTTTTAAATATATATCTGTTTTAACCAAATAGTTCAGCCAACCTAAGGCATGTTTAATGTGCCCATTACCATGGTAACTACACATTAATTTCCAAATTAAGGGTTGCACATGTCTGTAAAGAACCCTGTCCTCTACCACTTCTTTGCTCAGTTGGTGTTCTTTAGCTGTTGTTTTCACTTTAAAATAATCCCTTCCTTTTCTCATAGGGGTTTTATTTTTGTTCCTGCTGTTCTCTTCCTCCTCCCTCCCTTGCCCCCCCATGGATGAAAAGCTATAGGGGAGATTATAAGATTGTTAAAGGAAAGAAAACCCAAGAAACCTAGAGTAACAACAGATGAGCTAAAGGTGGGGTGCAGGATATAAGGTTTTTTATGGACAAACATAGGCCCCAGTCCTCCAAGCTGATCCACTGAAGGAGAAGGAGCTCCATGCAGGCATCTGGTGCATGGATCCTGGTACAGGATAAAAGCCTTCGTACGGCCATAATTCTGGTATTTAAACAATTTTCCACGGACTCCAGTAGGCATAGGCACCGATTCCATGGGTGCTTCATGAATGGAGCACTCATGGGGGAAAAAAATGGTGGGTGCTTAGCATCCACCAGCAGCTCCCCAGCAGCTCCTCTCCAGTGACCCTGCCGATCAGCTCCCCCCACCCGCTGCGATCAGCTGTTCCTTGACGAGCGGGAGGCACTGCGGGGGGAGGGGGCAGGAAGAGGCAGGGTGGGGATGGGGCCTTTGAAGAAGGGGTGAAGTGGGGGTGGGGCCTGGGGCAGAGTCAGGGAGAGTACCCCCCAGCACATTAAAAAGTCTGTATCTCTGCCAGTAGGACATAGCAATACAGGAATGGGATTGGAGGACTTTTAATTTGGCATTTGGTGGTGGATTTAGAAACCACTCTGGTTTGCTCTTTTACTTTTCATCAGGCTAACTTGTTGACATTTCTCAGAAGTACTCACTTTCCACTTAGCTGAAAGAGTGAACAATATGACTTTATGAATCAGCAGAATTCTTTTGTATGCTCACTCTTAAGGGCACATGTCAATATGTAGAGGACAGACTTTTCATACGAAGTAAATCACAGGTTCATAGAAATTAGAGATGGAAAAGGCTAATTAAATCATTACCTCTATGTCCTTATTAATTACTTCTAGAGTGCCAGAAGTATGTAAGGCTCTTTACAGACAAGTATAAACACAAACTCTCGTCCATGAAGAGCTCAGAATCTAGACAGTGGTGAAGTATACACCAAGCATGGTCTAGGAAAACCATGAAAACCAAGAGCTCCAGAATTCTAATTTGGATGCCCCAGGCACCCTAATTCTAGAAATGCATAGCTGTGGAATAAATACATTTTCCTATTTGAATAGAGAATAAGGTGGTTCTGTGCACTACGCTTTTGTTAAACTGTTATAATTGTTCCTAGGCTCTTTTGAACACTAGCATGTGAATGACATTCATATGATCTTAACACCTGAGCAGACTATGACCCAGTGGGTGGATTATTGCTACTCAGACTAAAAGATTCTGCTTTGGCACTTCAGTGAAGCATAGAAAGGGGTGAATGACTGGGGAAGATCAGGGCTACAGAATAATGTGGTAACCACAGTATTGTCCACTCTCTTACTCCAGTGGCATAACTCTTTTGATGAGTTTCCATTCAGAGAGAACCAAATTCTGTATGTCTTGCTCCCTTGAGTAGTCTCATTCTCAGTGAACCTGTTTGTGTGAGTAAGCCAAGAATGATTGGCCCATAGCCTATACATTTATTTATCTACTATGAATAAAGATTTGGTAGCATTTGGTATAAAGTGTTTTGTACAGGAGCTCAGCCAGATTGTTAAATTGCTGTAGATCAGGTTGTTTGTTTTTTTTAAATGCCAATATGACTCTCAGTCAGCCCCATAGGTCTCTAAACATGCCAGTGGTGCCATATTACTTGTATTCTTGGTAAATGCACCAGGAGCTTGAATGCCACAAATAGAGTTACACAACTCAGCTGGTATGGAAGTTTTAACATGGTTGAGGCCACTGACTGTAAGTGCTGTAGGGTTGCATGCATTTGTTTGAGCTGTGTTCAATGTTCATATTATTTGCAATCACATTTTCAAAGGTGGCCACAGATTTTGTGTGCCTCAGTTCTTAGGCGCCCAACTCAAGGCACCTTGGGCCTGACTTTCAAAAGTGTTGAGCACCCAAAACTCCAACTGAAGACCTCACAAACACAGCACATCCAAAAATCAGGTCTAAGCTGTCTCATCCAAACATTGAGGTAGCCAATATCTCTGGCCACTGTTGAGAATTTTGGCCTTAAGGCATTATTCATTTGTGATTTGTAACCTTCTTAAATAGCAGTAAGGAATCAATAATCATGACTGGAAGCATATCTTGCATTTGTTATCCTCCATATTAAAGAAAAACTGCTGTTGCTCTGCTCAGCACAGCATTTTCAAAGGTAAGAAGTATTCCCATCTATGTAATGGTGGCATTGCTAATGAGCCCATAACCTTAGCAGCTAAATGCGAATAAATAAGCTTTGTCACCTTGAATAGTCAGTGGAATGTGGTTTGAAAATAGTGTTATTCTGATTGGTGTTCCTGAGCCACTCCTGGTCAACCAGCTTGCTTTAAAATAATAATATTTGCGATAATGTCAGAAGGAGAGCCTAGTAGAAGAAACCATAAAAACATCTGTCTGCTTTCATATTCGTCTGCTATAATCATCCCAACAATAATGTTGGGTTTGGATTGTGTCTGGTCTTCTATCGCTTTGCAAGGGGAAAGAGGAACCACATCCTTTCTGTTCCATTTATGTCCCTGCTCAGAGGCTGGGGACAATATGGTTCTTTCACTGCCCTGAGCACAAGATTCTGTGAAGCTACACCTAAAACAGCACTGCCATGGTCTTGCTCCCTCTGCACTGGGCTGACGACCATGGGAAGCATGTGCTGCACCTCTTCGAAGGAAGAGTTGTCTTTTCTTTGTGCTCCCCAGAGCATACCTGAGTGGAGACAATGGCTGTCAGAACTGTTGCTGGACAGGGCACCTTAACATTTGCCCCCAGCATGGCCCTTTAACTGTGAAGCACTTCTTAAACTTGAATGGCTTGATCCTGCAAGGTGGTGATCAACTCCTGGCAGCTGCTGTGTCTCCTCCGCTCCCAGTGAAGTCAGTGCAGAGGCTCACCGCATTACAGAAATGGACTCGACATTTCCTTTGCCTGGCCCTTAAATCCCTGCTGCACCAGGCCGCACATTTGTTCAGTCTCTTCCTTTGGGTTTCCATACAGCCTCTGACACAAAGGCTCTCGCTTTTCATCAAAATGGCTGCCACCAACAGGAGGGAAAAGGAGATGGGGGGGAAGTGCAGTTTACAAAAGAGATATATGTCCTGTCCTCCTGTGTTCTACTGTTTTGTTTTTTTAAATGCTGTTAGGCTTTCCGACAGCTGGACTGAACTAAACAGGTGTGAACCCTTAAATCCTTATGACTCAACTTGGGGAAACCTGATTGTTCATGAAGTCTGGGAAAATTTTTAGCCTGTATTGTAAGACATGTACCTGATACAAACAAGGAATGAGGGAGACAGCAAAATAAAGCTGAAGCAGGGGCAGAAATTTCTTTCTTGCTGTTACAGGACAAGCTTTAAAGGACATGGGAAATGCCTCTGAATGAGTCTGTCAGTCAGTCAGCTTTAGCAATAGAGCTGCTAACATTTAGCAGACTGCAGAGGTTGTAGTTTGTTTTAGGTAACAGAAGCTTAACTGGCAAAGACATTTGTGTCTTTAAATAATACCTTGCACTTCTATAGTGCCTTCTGACAAAGCATCTCAAAAGGCTTGAGGGACATTTGATTGATTCAAATAAGAGCACTTGGGCCTCTTTCTCTGTTGCTCTTTCTCTTATGTGATCATTTATGCCAATATAAAATGGTGGAGGAGGTAAAATCTTTTATTGGACCAACTTCTCTTGGCGAGAGAGACAAGCTTTTGAGCCACACGGAACTCTTCTTCAGTTTGATAGTGCTTTACAGCCACTTCGCACTGAGGTAAATGGCTGCACAGGATGCAGGATGGTAGCAAATCAGTCCCTCCATCTGAGGCTCTAAGCACCTTTGACCTATTTTAAAAGTTCAATAATTGATTAAGCATCATAACTTCTTCGAGTGCTTGCTCATGTTGATTCCACTGTAGGTGTGCGTGTGTCCATGTGCGCGGTCATTGGAGATTTTTGTCTTAGTTGTATCCGTAGGGCTGACTGTGTTGCCCCCTTGAGTGCCACGCTCATGCACTAGTATATCAGGTGCTGCCAGCCCCACACCCTCTCAGTTCCTTCTTGCTGCCCATGGTAGTCAGTTGGACCTCCTTTCCTTGCCCCTGGAGGACTTGCAATTTTTCTTATCTTGGACTCTGTGCCTTTAGGCTTTGTACATAGTTATCTTTAGTGTTACTTATCTGTTTGTTGTAGTAGTTAGTGTTAGTAGTTAGGTTCCAGCAGGGACTTTGCCCCTAGTGGGGCATGGCCCAGTCTCTGGGCTTTAATCCCTGAGAATCCTGTAACAGGCCTGTGCCTGCTAGTGATCCACACGGCAGCTGTGTCAAGTGCCTGGGGGAAGCGCACGTTAAAGAGAGGTGCTGGATTTATAAAAACTTCCGGCCTCGCACGCAACAGGAGAGAAACATCAGGCTCAGAGCCCTCCTTATTGAGTCCACCCTCTGCCTGGCGTCCGAGCCGTCCCAGCATGAGTCTCCAAGCACCTCCGCATCGGTGTAAAGTGCATTACCGTCACTAGGGGCCCACCCAGCACTGCTCTATGTCACTGGTGCCAAAGAAGAGGTCTAAGAAGCATGGCTCCCTGGCACTGACAAAAAAGACCAGTCGGCAGTAAGCAAAGAGCCTGCCCCGAACCGCCCGCCTACCCTGGAGCCCCGCAGTCAGACCTCTCTGGTCGGGACCGTCAGCCTGGTGAAAGGTCCTTCTCTGACTCCTGTGAGAGGGGCTGGACCGACTCCCCTGCCGGCACCAACGCCTTCAAGAGCCCAGGCATCAAAGGAGCACAGGCTTCCGCCCGCGCAACCAGCACTACCAGTGCCACAGGCTTCGGCTGAGGCTCCCCAAGAGGGCAATCCAGCTGATAAGGCTCCTGAGGGAGCGGTGGAGTGCCACCGATCCCTTGAGACAGTGGTGCACTCTCCACCTCCATACTGCCAGTCACCAGGGCCATCATCGAGATCGGCGTGGACTTATCGTCGTTCACCGGCTCCGCGGTCGTGGTGGCCATCGTATTGACGCGGCTTACTGAGAGGGAGGCGCCGGTCCCCCTATTACCAATGCTGTTCATCGTCCCGGCGCCGATCCTGGTCACTGACACTGTGGGAATGATCTCGTTCACACTTCCAATCTCCTCGGCACCAGACCCGCTTGCCGCACCATTGGTACCGGTCCCCTTGGGCGGGGCACTGGTCTCTGGTGTCAGTGGTCTCTAGGCAGACCCAGAACTCAACAGCCTCTCCGTGATCTCTGGAAGTGGGCTCCTCCAGAACCAAGGGCCGGTTCAGCCCATCACCTCAACCTCAGTGGCGAGATTGGGCATGTGAGCCGGCATTGGTGACAGCAGGGCAGTGGCCTGCTCAGTGGCAATGTTAGAACACCTGGGGGGTCCCAGTCATGGTGATGCCCCCTTCAGTACATTCGTTGGCCGCCACCACAGAACAGCGGCCGCCAGGGTCTGGTACTGGACACCTGGTGGCCGAGTCTCAAGAGGCTGTGCCTACCCCCCAAGCCATCCTCCACAGCAGAGGAGGAGGAGGAGCCCCCCCACACTGATAAGTCTTCCTCGTCCTCCGCCCTTCTGGTGCCAGCCCGCCTGATGATTTTAAGGACTACTAGGCCTTACTGGCGGGTGTCTGACAACCTGGGCCTACAAGTGGAGAAGATGGCTGAACAGGACGACACTCTATTCAACGTCCTGTCAGCCTCAACCTCTATCCGTATCTCACTACCAGTGCATGAAGGGATCCTCGAAATTGCCACAGCCATTTGGCAGATATCCTTCTCCATCCCTCCCACCTCAAAACAGGCCGAGAAAAAGGACTTTGTCCCAGCCAAAAGTTTTGAATATCTTGAATACCCACTCTCCCCCTGGCTTGCTGGTGGTTTCCACTGCCAATGAGATGGAGAAGCAGGGGCACTCCAGTTCCACCCCAAGAAATAAGGAGGCCAAGCGGCTAGACTTCTTTGGAAGAAAAATGTCACTGCAAGTCTACAGTTTCAGCTGGGTAACTCCCAGGCCCTCCTGGGCCATTATAACGTCAATTTATGGCACACTCTCCATAAATTTAAGGAGTCCCTCCCACAAGATCAGGCCCAGAAATTCGTCACCCTGGTGCAGGGACCTCAGCAGCCCACTGCCCCTGAGGATGGCACGGGATGCAGTGGACTTGGCGGTCAGGTTGGTGTCCTCTGCAGTGCTGATGAGGCACAGCTCCTGGCTTCAAACTGCTGGACTCTCCCAGGAGATGCAGACCTCCATTCAGGACCTTCCTTTTGGTGGGAACGGGCTGTTTTCCGGTCAAACGGATGTGAGGCTGCATGGGATGAATGACACCGGAGCCAACCTCCATTCACTGGGCATCCACATGCCGCAGTCAGCACGTAAGCCATTGCGGCTGCCTCCCACCGCCAAGGTCGTGGCTACCTCATTTCGGATCTGTCAGGAGAAGGGATAGGGACACTATCCGTTTGGTCATCGCCGCTCTTCTTCCTCCCACTCACCTGCGCAGCATAGCCAGGCTAAACATTCGCCAGGGCAGAAGCACTCGTATTGATGGCGCGATCAAGAGTGATGCCCAGCCGATTCCCCAGATCCACTGCTGCCTTTTTCCCTACCGCTCGACCTGGTTGCAGATTACTTTGGACCGTTGGGTCCTGGACATAATAGCTGGGGACTGCACAGTCAAGCTGGAGAGGTTGAGAGTTATCCTTGTGGCCCCTGTGTCGCCCTGTCAATGCTGGTTCAGCATGCTGTTGGACTTGTTGGTAGCTGTCCCTCTTCCACTGCCTCTTCGACCAGATCTGCTGTTGCAGAACCACAGCAACCTGCTGCATCCGAACCTGGTGGTGCTGTACCTGACCGTGTGGCTGTTGCGCGGCTGAATGTGGACAAAAAAGTATGTTTGGCCAGTGTTCAGCAAGTTTTGTTTGGCAGCCTCGACCGGGCAACCTACCTGGCAAAATGGAAAAGATTCAAATATTGGGCCTCAGAACATTCGGGCCGCACAGGCTTTGCTGCAGGATATCCTGGACTACTTGCTGCATTTTAAGCTTCAAGAGTTGTCCCTTTCTTTGGTCAAGGTCCACCTGGCAGCTATCTCAATGTTACATCCCCCGGTCCAGGGTAGGTCCCTCTTCGCCCACCCCATGACTGTGGTTCTTGAAAGGGCTGGAGCACCTATACCCGAACGTCCGGGAACCAGTCCCACCTTGGGAACTGAATTTTGTGCTATCTAGGCTCATGAGTCCTCCCTTCGAACCCTTGGCTTCCTGCTCCCTCCTACTCTTCTCCTGGAAGGTTTCTTTCTTGGTCGCTATGATGTCAGACCATTGGGTGTCGGCGTTCAGGGCACTCACTTCGGAACTGCCCTACATGGTCTTCTTCAAGGGCAGAGTTCAGCAGTGCCAGCACCTGGCATTTTTGCCCAAGGTTGTGACCCAGTTTCATACTGTCCAGGATATATTTCTACCTGTCCTCTGTCCTAAGCCTCATGCATCATCTGAGGATTGGGGGCTATGCACCCTGGACGTCAGAAGTGCGCTGGCTGTCTACATAGATAGAATGAATCTGTTCTGTAAGTCAATGCAGCTGTTCATGGCGGTGGCAGATAGGATGAGAGGTCACCCAATGTCCGCTCAGAGAATCTTGTCCTGGATCACAGCCTGCATCCGCTACTGCTGTGAGCTGGCTAAGATTCCCCTGCCAGCAATCACTTGACTAGGGCACAGGCGTCATTGGCAGCCTTCCTGGCACAGGTGCCGATACAAGAGATCTGTTGGGCCGCGACCTGGTTGTTAGTCCACATGTTCGCATCACATTATGCGCTGACCCAGTAAGCTTGAGAAGACGCTGGCTTTGGCAGAGCGCTGCTACAATCTGCGAGGTTGTGAACTCTGAGCCCGCCTCCAAGGAGCTTGTGAGTCACCTACAATGGAATCGACATGAGCAAGCACTCGAAGAAGAAAAAACGGTTACTCACCTTTTTGTAAGTTGTTCTTCTAGATGTGTTGCTCATCTCCATTCCATTACCTGCCCCTCTGTCGGAGTTGTCGGCAAGAAGGAACTGAGAGGGCATAGGGCGGGGTGAAAGTAACTTAAGGGACTTACTGGTACACAGGGCTGGGGTCCTGAGCAAGGGAGGGGGCTCAACTAGAAGGGGTGGGGCCTTTAAATCGCCGGGCCCTTTAAATCGCCCCATGGTAGGGGTAGTTGCGGTGGCAGCTGGGAGCCCGGGGGCTCTGGCAGTGATTTAAAGGGCCAGGGGCTCCGGCTGTTGCCAGGAACCCAGGGCCCTTTTAAGATGCCGG
Source organism: Trachemys scripta elegans (assembly GCF_013100865.1). NCBI lineage: Eukaryota > Metazoa > Chordata > Testudines > Emydidae > Trachemys > Trachemys scripta. The sequence continues at coordinate 92,584,714 of NC_048299.1, forward strand.
CCGGGGGAAGTTGCCCCCTGCCAGTATGGTCAGCTGTGTACCAGCTCTTGCCGGTATGCCGTACTAAACCAGACCAGTTTACTTTCACCTCTGGTGTAGGGCCAGCAGCACCTGATATACCAGTACATGAGCACGGCCCTCAAGGGGGCAACACAGCCAGCCCTATAGATACCGCTAAGACAAAAATCTTCAACGACTGTGCATGTGGGCATGCGCACACCTACAATGGAATGGACATGAACAACACATCTCGGACAACAACAGTTACAAAAAGGTAAGTAACCATTTTTTCTTGTACTTCTCACACTGTGTTAGCTACAGCAGTGGTTCTCAACCAGGGGTACGCAGAGATATTCCAAGGGGTACATCAGCTCATCTAGATATTTGCCTAGTTTTACAACAGGCTACATTAAAAGCACTAGTGAAGTCAGTACAAACTAAAATTTCATACAGTCAGTGACTGATTTATACTGCTCTATATCCTATACACCAAAATGTAAGTACAATATTCATATCCTAATTGATTTGTTTTATAATTATATGGTAAAAATGAGAAAGTAAACAATTTTTTCAGTGATAGTGTGCTGTGACACTTTTGTATTTTTATGTCTGATTTTTGTAAGCAAGTAGTTTTCAAGTGAGGTGTAAGTTGGGAGTATGTAAGACAAATCAGACTCCTGAAAGGGGTACAGTAGTCTGGAAAAGTTGAAAGCCACTGAGCTATAGTATCTTCATTTTACACATCGAGAAACAGAGCCCCAGGGACTGAGTAATTTGCCTGAGGTCGTACACTAGCTAAGTGGCAGAGCTGAGAATAGCACTTGGAACACCCGACTCCCAGTCCCCTGCTCAAACCGCTAGAAAGTGTGTCCTTGCCACGAAGGGGGTGACCAGTCCTCCAAGGTGCAGTGCGCCCTCTCTGAGATGGTTTCATAGGAGTCAGTGGGAGCTGAAGGTACTTCAGTGCAATCTCCCAGAGGTCTCAGGAGGAATTTCTAGCAAGGGACTTGATCCTGTGAAGTGCAGAGCGACATCTGTGTGGTCCGGTGTGCCTTTGACACCAGGCTTGTGCAGTTAAATCAGTAACAGGCGTCCAGTGTGTTTTCCAGCAGAAATATGCGCTGCTGCTGTCCAGGTACAGCAAGGCCCAGTTAATATAAAACATATTTAGTATTGTGTATGACACATGCCCCAAAGTCACATTTTGATTGCTTGTAATTCAGCCTTAGTCAAGTGACTTGCTTCCTGAGAAAAAAGTGACCTGCCAAGTTTCAAATTCTAAAATGTGGCCATTTTGGAGTTACCTCGCTACATGCAAATGGGAGGAACAAATTTTAAAACTGGGAGAGGCAGAGTATTTTCCACATGTCTAATTTAAAAACAGCCCAACAGATTTGGCTGAAATTTTCTTTAAGGAAAAAGGCCACGTGTGAATTTTCAGTCTGAAAGGAATTGTATATTTTAAAGCAACTTACAAGCAACTGGACATAGAAGTTGAGACTGGTTTGCTTTTCTTGAATTTAACTCTATCGACAACAGGGGCTATACTCTAATTCTGACATAAATCATATTGCACCCATGTAGATACTTAGTATAAGCATAAAACTGCGAGTCTGAATATTCTGGAAAAACTAAAGGGCAATGTTGAATACATTATTTGTTATAAATGACAGTGAAATGCCTATTCAAGTAAAGATTATACACTGCTATTCTAAATACTAGAACGATTCAATGTAATTTGATGTTACAAAAAACCCTAAAGAATTAGTAGTAAAATTGCTGCTGAGAAGCCTATATGCATGCAATTTAGTTAGTTTGGAGCCCTATCCAATTATGCCATGTTTGGGATGATGATAATATATAGTGTTTTTCATCAGTAGATCTCAAAGCACTTTAAAACGAGGCGAGTACCTTTGTTCCCATTTTAGAGACGAGGTGATGAACTGAGAGATGAAGTGACTTGCCAAATGTCACCCAGCGGACCAATGGCAGAGGCAAGATTAGAACTCAGGCCTTGAGTCCCAGTCTAGTCCTTCATCCACGAGGCAACACTGCCCCTCTGATTATAACTGCTGGATGATCCAGTCTTCATTCTTGTTCTCTCCTCTTTCCTATAAAACACATAGCTATGATTTCAGCTTGGGAATATGTATTTGGAACAGATGAACTGTTAAGGATCAAAATTTCTGCTCCCTCCGTGCAACCTCCCACCTTAGAGGAGGACTGGCACCCAGCGGGCAGTACGCAATATCCATAAAGGAGTGCAGCATTGGGTATGCTCCGCCAGAAGCAGTGTGTCTATATCACCTCAGCACATGCCTGTGCCGAAGAGACACAACTGAGCCCTTACATAAACCTTAACTTCTCCTGCTGCTTTTACAGGGATTAGAAAAAGGACAGACATGGTCCTCGTCCTGAAGAGTTTGGAATCTGAATGAAACAAAGAGAATAGGAGCATGAGCAAAGGAAAGTCCATGGGGAATAAAACACCCACCCTCCCCCATGCTTCTAAAGGTGATCCCTGAAGGTTTGGAATTGAGGTTCATTGACCGACCGGTAGTTTGGTTGCTGCCCATTCTGTCCTATTCCTGTGGTAGAGGACTTCATTCTGCTGGACTGACAACCTCGCATGTTTCACTAGCATTACATTAACTCCTCTCCCTCCCCAGCCCCCAGAAGTAGGGCTGACAGACCTCTCCAGAAAGTCTGATCTATAAGGCTAACTATCCCTAAATGAATTAGGAGGAAAGTAGCTCTTTAACAGTTTTTAAAGCATCCTACACAAAACAATGTGAATGGAAAGCCGGCTCCACAGGGTTAATCAAATGATACTTGGAATAGAGGCATGGACTTTGACTGCAAGTGGGAATACAAGCTGGCAAAAAAAAGATAGAACCAAAATGTGAAGCCCAGCTACTTGTGAATATATACAGAAAGAGAGAACGAGAAAGGATAGGAGAAGAGAATAGTGGTGAATGGGATCCTTTATGGGGGTGAAGAAATGCTAGGAAATTCTGCTTCCCTGCTGTCTCCATCTAATTCTAAGCAAAGTAAGTGAATATGAATGGAGTGCTTTTAGAGATCATCACATGTATTAACCAATTACATAACTTGAACCACTGTGGTTCTGCTACATCTGTTATCTATAGAAGCTTGATTGCATGTGAGAGGACTGAGGTGACATCTTAAGATATCTAAGGCAGGATTCTGTAAAAAAGCAATGACCTAGTAGTACCCACATGCAGTGTATATAATTACAGCAAAATATTACAATGTCTCATGTGTCTTCCATTGCTAGCAAGTCTAATAAGTAAAAATAATTATATACTTATGAAACCTGTTTTGTAGAAGCCAGTATCAGGGCTGGCCTCGTGCCTTGCTGCGATATGCATGACTTAAATTACACAATATAATTTATGTTTGCAGAGGGTGCTTTCAATCCAATATCTCAAATGCTCTGTAGAGAGAGTTTGTCATAAGCTAATGAGAAGAAAGAGACTTTAAATTCAGATTTTAAAAATGGTGCTTCTGGGGGCAAGGCTGGATAAACCACTGAGCATTGATTACCCTTGAATATATGGGGTATTCACATTTTTTTAGCTATTAGCTAAGTAGTCACAGGATTGCAGCACTCTCAGCCAGTACAACCTCTTTCTTTTTACTGAACTTACGGTCCTCATTTGTCCAGTTACAGGAATGTTGTAGTTAAAAATGGAAAAGACCTTTGAAAAGAGAATGAAGTACGTCACCTTGCAAGGGCAGAGCTATAGATCATCTTTGGCCTGCATTTCCTAAGTTGGCTGCCTTTTAATAGCACCAGCAAAATGTATGCACTCAATATTGTGCATGGAAAACACACCCTTGTGCCAGTCAGAGAACATTTGTACATGCAAGTTGCAACCAGGTAATTGTGCAAATAAGGGCATTACAGTTAACTGGTGTTGCATGTAGAAAATGACGACAGGTTTCAGAGTAGCAGCCGTGTTAGTCTGTATCCGCAAAAAAAAAAAAAAAAAACAGGAGTACTTGTGGCACCTTAGAGACTAACAAATTTATTAGACCATAAGCTTTCGTGGACTACAGCCCACTTCTTTGGATGCATATAGAATGGAACATATATTGAGGAGATATATATACACACATACAGAGAGCATGAACAGGTAGGAGTTGTCTTACCAACTCTGAGAGGCCAATTAAGTAAGAGGAAAAAAAAAAACCTTTTGAAGTGATAATCAAGCTAGCCCAGTACAGACAGGTATCAAGATTATCACTTCAAAAGTTTTTTTTTTTCTCTTACTTAATTGGCCTCTCAGAGTTGGTAAGACAACTCCCACCTGTTCATGCTCTCTGTATGTGTGTATATATATCTCCTCAATATATGTTCCATTCTATATGCATCCGAAGAAGTGGGCTGTAGTCCACGAAAGTTTATGCTCTAATAAATTTGTTAGTCTCTAAGGTGCCACAAGTACTCCTGTTTTTTTTTTTTTCATGTAGAAAATGTCCATTTTCACATACAAATATGAGTCTTGTGCTCACAATGGATGTGCCCACAATTTTTGTGGCTGCAGTTTAATAAAAAATGTGGTTGATAAGATGCCAGACCTTAAGCAAGAGTATACTAGACAATTAGTACAGAACAGTCTATCTTATAGTACCTGAGAGAACTGTTATTTTAGGGAAGAAAAATAAGTAGAATGAACATATAGCATAAGATATCAGAATTATTTTACCTAGTCTGTCCCAGGATATAGGAGATAGTTATCAGAATATTAACATTGTTTTAAAAAAATCAATAGGAACAGCTAAGAAAGTGGTTCGTGACTTGCAATATGTTCTCTTTTTAACTTTCTTTTTATTCATGTTCTTAATTTTGGTAGTTGTGGGAATAATTTGAGCCAATGTAGAACTTCTGTTTCACTCTCTACAGGACTAAACTTGATGGATAATTATTATAACTGTTCCTTTTGGTGCAATTTTGTAGTGTAATAACATAGGCTGCTGATGAGGATAAGTATGGCAGTCTGCAGGGGAGCATTTAGCTGTACAATGGAATCATTTTTCTTTTTCATCTTTGACGCTTTCAAAATAGTGTCAATCTAGCCCTTAAGCGTATGTATTCAAAATTTCATGCTCAAATTCTGGAGTGCTCCAAAATTCTGATTTATCCATGCAAATAAGAAAACTAGATTATCTGGCTACTTGATTTGCATACAAAACTGCAGTTTCCTTGTTCAAGTCTAAATGTTTTTAGGAGCTCATTCTTTACCCTGGCAAATTCAGAGGTTCCTTTTGAAAACGTGTCCTGTTTACATATAAAATACATATAAAATAGCACCTTCTGAAAATAGCATGTGGGTATAATGTGGAGTGATGTACGGAAAGGAAAGTACTTTTAGGTATCTTTGTAATCAATGTATAAAATATTTAATTCACTCTATTATTTATATGGCTTCTAAAGGCTCCCTCTTGTGGCTGATTTAACATGTGAAAATGTCTTTAGTTTCTCAAGGTAGCCTAATAGATAAAGGAGTGATGTACCAGAATGAACAAACTGACTTGTAGCATTGAATTGCAATCTAACTAGACTTCTACCAAGACGTAAGATCTGATAGCTGACCTATACACTTAAAGCTTTATGTAGGCCAACAATGTGAAAACTGTATGGGATTCTAAAATTGAGAGGGATTTGAATAACCCTTATTGTTAGTTTTCTTTGTCCCTTCCTTCCCCGCTCTCCCCCCTTCTCTTTGGCAATTGCCAGTGTTAGTAGTTTTATGAAAGTTAATGAAGACAAAGATTGTCCATCACTGCTTCTAGGTGTCCTGGGGTAGTGGTGGACTTAGAAACCTAGTCTTTGAAACAAGATACGCGAGCTTTATTCTGTGTATACACGTTCCCTTAATGACAACACTGACATATAAAACTTCACCTGACCCATTTCACCTTAACTCTGAACCATAACATAAAACAAACTCATTCCTCTACAAATAATTTATATTGCAGTAGTGAGAATGTTTTCACAGAAAACAATTTTAAATTTGATTTTTTTTAAATGAATAAAGTCAAATTTCTGACTAGCTGCAATCTATTCAAGTACCTTGTCTACTATGTCAAGTGTATGGGCCAGGTCCTCAACTGGAGTAAGTTGACATTGTTCTGTTGACTTCAACAGAACTACATTGATTTACACCAGTGGAGAATCTGGCCCTTTGTTAGTATGTTTAAGGGGACACTGCAGCTCTTGGCAGTAAAGTGTTTTGTTTTCTTTTGCGTGATTCTCGAAGTAAACCAGTCTGTCACAGAGCTGGGATCCTATGACCTTAAGTGCACCAGAAGACAACAGTTGACTTATCTGATAGATAATATTTAAGGCCTTTATTTCTTAGTGGATCACATACATGTATGAATAATCTCACTGATATCAATGTGATTACTTGTGCTTATTCTGTGTATATATGTGATCAGGGCTCACGATTAGTTTAACTGCAAGACTACAGAAAAAATGTTTTCTCTGTTTCTTCAGTTTCTTTATTTTGTGCATTTTAATGTACTAATTGAATAGTTTATCTGAATATGAAAATGTTGCTGTAGTCAGTTTTCCCTGATGATTGTGTGGGATTTTCTACAACAAAAGGGAAGACAAACATTTTAAAAATAATATCTGGGCTCTTGTATAGGGCTTTTCAGTAAATTTCACAGTGCTTTATAATGAAGCTCCATATCAGTTGGGGATACTGAGGCATAGAGAGGCAAAGTAACTTGTCCAAAGTCACCCCAACAGGCCAGTGGCAGAGCCAGGAATAGAACACTGGTGTCCTGAATCCCAGTCCAGTGATCTATCCTGTAGGCCACATTGTCTCCCTAAAAAGGAAATCTGGGGTAAAACCCCCAAAATAGGCAGAGGCACTCAGGTGCAGTTGTACTATCTGAAACTGTTTTTAACACATAATATTTTAAAATGACCATTATTATTTTTATTTGTATTACAGTAGTGGCCGGTGGGCCCAACTGAGGTGGGCCCAACTGGGGCCAGGCCCCAACCTTGTATTAAGCAAAATAGACACGGGAGAGTCCCTGCCACAAGGAGCTTGTAATCTAAATAGGCAACACAGATGAGAGGTGGAAGGGGAAACAGGGACACGGGGTGGGGTGTGTGGAAAGGGCTTGCCTTCCATTTTTCAGCAGGTCAGTTGCAGAACTTAGGTCACTGGCCTAGGAGCTGTCCAATCTCTAGAGCTCTGCGTGGATACAAAATGTGTATCTGCATCTGATCCACAAATGTAGTCAGCAGATATCTGCAGATTTGAAGGGCTTTTCCTATCTCATTGGTTCCCAAGCCTTTTACTAAAGTGACCACCAACTGCATTTTGTCTTTTTTTGTGGCCCACCCAGGGTCCAAATTGGGGGGGGGGGCGTGTTCTAGGCCAGTGTCCTTCGCCACTGCCGCCTCCTCTTTGCCATGCCGAGGGTGCATTGACAATCTGCAGTAGTACCCTTTGACTGAGCACTATACCCCTAGTACAGTGCAGAAGGGAGTCCAGGGGCAGGGGGTTAGAGAGTGAGCCTGCACCACAATCAACCCATAATGGCAGCTCCTGTTGGTTGGGGTTGGTCTGGCTCCCCATTCTGGGCATTATGGCTTGGCGAATGGGGTCACAATGCTAATCACTCAGGTTTGACCTGGCCACCCCTCCATCAATCAATTGGCCGGGCCAAATCTGAGTGAGTGGCACTGCGACTTTGCACGTGGCATTGCAGCGCCAGGTTGCAACATCCAGAGCAGATAGCTGGGCCCAGCCCCAAAGGATAGGAGCCACCACTGTGAGGTGAGTGCAGGGTGAACTTGCTCTTTAATCCTGTCCCTACCCCCTGCTGGGTCCCCCGCTCCACACTAGGCCTATAACCCATCTAGAACTTTCCTGCCACCCACTGGTGGAACGGGACCCACCGTTTGGGAAACACTGTCCTATCCACTAGTCCTCTCATGATTTTGACGAGATGCTAAGGTGACAGTTTTCCTTTGTATAACATTGTCCAAAAAATGTGTATGCAGATGCATAGTGCTTCAGTTTCTTGAGGAAAGTAGGAAGGCTATTCGTTTGAAAGTTGCATTAACAATAAGTGGGAAACAGGAGGTACTTAATTGGAGTCTAAATGATTACATGTTCAATTACATGAACATGGATGTCTTATACATGTAGATCACAGAAACTTAAACTCCAGTAGCCTTATTGCTCAGTAGAGAGGAGACATGTGCCCAGTACATGGATCTAGCAGAGGGTATCAGTCCAAGCTCGATTTTACAGTAACATATTTAGAATTTATTCTTCTTGAGTTTTGTGGTTCAGGCATGAGTCGTACAAACTTAGCAGTTTCCTTATAGTCACAGGAATGGCTGGAGCCCCTGAAAGTTTCTGAATCATAACTGTAAATCCTATGACATCAGACTCCCCATGGTACCTGTGAGTTTGGCCAGGAGAAAGAGATTCTACTAGTAGATCCTCTTATGAGTCTCTTCTTCCCTTCCCTCAGCCACATGTCTAGTTCATGTCTGTTTCGGCCACAATGTTAATAGGAGTTCTGTGTGTATATTGAAGGGACACTGATGGGTGAAATTTATGCAAACCTGTCCTCCGCCACCCCCACACACACTTTGTGTTGGGCAGTAAGTGGGTTGGACTCATCCTCTGACAACCGATGAGAAGGCTGCGGAGCTTCAGCACAACTCTGTGTCTGCTGCTTCAGCATATGGGCTGGAATAGCAGCTGCAGCCCCTTGTGGTACTTGCAAGGGTGTTAGGGCCTGCTCCATGTAACCTTCCAGCACTCTGTGGGCCACCTGTTTAGGAACTGATGGATTCTGGTAGCTCATTCCACTGCTGAGCCTCCTCAAGGAAGAGTGTCTTATTTCGGGATCTCTCACACCTTGTTCTCTGGTTTATCTGAGTTGTCCCAGAGGAACTCAGCTGTCTAAGTGTATTGTGGATGAAGATGCATTCATTGATGGAGCCGGATCCTGCCTGTTGTTTAGCTTTGAAAATCAGGATGTGAACAGAGAGCCCGTGGAGGAATCAAAACACAAGGGTAATGTGCCCACAGTGGCCAATCCTATTAGAGAGGTGGGCTACTGCATTCTGTAGGATCTGGAGGCTCTCCATTGCTACCATCTTCAGTGCTAGACAGTAAATTTCATTTGCCTACACTGGAAGTGACAAATACATGAAACTCTGGAGCTTGGTCCTTTTTCAGTTTGAGAGGTGAAAGATAGCATTTCTTGTCACTGCCTCTATCAGCCTGTTACTCCTTGGTCCAGCCACAACCAGAGACCTCACACCACTTTGACAAATGGTGGAGTGTGTCTTTGGTGGAATTAGCATCTCAGCTAATTCTTTAAAGCATTTCCCCTTTGGACTGGCATTGCTTTAGTCCTGCTTGGGTTTAGTTTGATCAATCTGGCCTTCAGGCAAGTACTGGTCTCTGCGATAGCATTGGCTGATTCTGAAGAGAAGCACAATTGGTGTATTGCTGGCACCATAGCTGGTGGTGTCTTGCCATCTCTCAAATGCTTGGGATGCTTATCTACATTGAACCCTAACTAGAAAGTGTTTGAAGTTGATCCATCACAACATCTCCCCACACACAAATGCAAAATGTGTTTGCAAAAATGGATATAGGTCTTCCAGATTTAGGAGAAGTCTCATATATGTTTGTTGTTGTTGACCCAAACTGGCTCTGCTTCCATATTATGTGAATGCAGGAAATGTGTATAAATCAGTTATAAGCAGCCTCTTAATTAAAGGATGCTGTTGGGAAGCTATTGTAAGCAGGGTTGTTTGTCTTCCAGCCAGAATTTATATAAGGCATTTTATAATGCAAAGTACTTCATGGAATCTTAAATTTACATTATAAAACTAGTTGAAAAGAGAGATTTTTTGTTAAAATACAAGTAGATCTATTTGTTAATTTCCTTCTCCTTTCACCCTAGTCAAGGCCTAATTCTTCCCTTGGATGGCTGTGTGGGCCCTGATTAACTTCCACATAAGAACTGGGTGTATATCCAAGAGCAGAATTTGGCCCTCTAACTATAAACTTTAGAATCCAGCCACCTAGTGCAAGGCTTCTGTTATGCAATCTTATAAAGGGTGGAACATTCATTTAGTCAGCTTGTCAGATTAGGGCAGCCTCTCTCATTGCTTTTATATTCGTTTTTGAACATTTTGATTGGGCAACAAAATGGCAAATGAAATTTAATGTGGATAAATGTAAAGTAATGCACATTGGAAAAAAATAACCCCAACTATACATACAATATGATGGGGGCTAATTTAGCTACAACAAATCAGGAAAAAAGATCTTGGAGTCATTGTGGATAGTTCTCTGAAGACGTCCACGCAGTGTGCAGAGGCGGTCAAAAAAGCAAACAGGATGATAGGAATCATTAAAAAGGGGATAGAGAATAAGAAGGAGAATATATTATTGCCCTTATATAAATCGCTGGTACGCCCACATCTTGAATACTGTGTACAGATGTGGTCTCCTCATCTCAAAAAAGATACTGGCATTAGAAAAGGTTCAGAGAAGGGCAACTAAAATGATTAGGGGTTTGGAACGGGTCCCATATGAGGAGAGATTAAAGAGGCTATGACTTTTCAGCTTGGAAAAGAGGAGACTGGGGGGGATATGATAGAGGTATATAAAATCATGAGTGATGTGGAGAAAGTAGATAAGGAAAAGTTACTTACTTATTCCCATAATACAAGAACTAGGGGCCATCAAATGAAATTAATGGGCAGCAGGATTAAAACAAATACAAGGAAGTTCTTCTTCACACAGCGCACAGTCAACTTGTGGAACTCTTTGCCTGAGGAGGTTGTGAAGGCTAGGACTATAACAGAGTTTAAAAGAGAACTGGATAAATTCATGGAGGTTAAGTCCATTAATGGCTATTAGCCAGGATGGGTAAGGAATGGTGTCCCTAGCCTCTGTTTGTCAGAGGGTGGAGATGGATGGCAGAAGAGAGATCATCTGATCGTTACCTGGTAGGTTCACTCCCTCAGCGGCACCTGGCATTGGCCACTGTCGGTAGACAGGATATTGGGCTAGATGGACCTTTGGTCTGACCCAATACGGCCGTTCTTATGTTCCCCATATGTCTGGACACAGTGATAGTGGAATGGACCCTCAGTCTGTATTGAGAATCTAGACTGTCTCAGTAGAGAATTGAGGGTATAAGTGTGGAAAGGGGGGTTCCAGAGATACGTATTTTTAAGATTGTTTTCCACCCTTAAGATCTGCCTAAAATATTAATATTGGAAACAGCTGATGTTTATAATGAGTCATACTTATTATTACAAGCATTTAGGCACCTATTACCATAGTATTACATGGCTTAAGATGTAGTATTACATGGCTTAAGATGAGACACTGAAAATCTTAATACAGACTGTGCTGCCTGCAATTTTGCCAGTCAGTTAGAAGACTAGGGTTTAATCAGTTTGGAAGGCCTGGGCAAAGAGGTGTATCTATACACTTTAAACTATTCGCATGTATGTTGTGTAAATGGTCATTAATAGTCAGGAAGGAATAATTTGCTCTGTTTCAAAGGCCATTGTTAGTGTACGATCTACTGACAAACCCGTTCAAGAGCAGTAGTGTGGACTCCAAAGTGTCAAAGCACTCCTACCATAACCCATGTGCTTTCCTGTAAGCTGTCATAGAATTTAAGTTCATGACCTATGAACAGAGTAGATAAAAACATAAATACTCTTGCTGGAAGGTTGTAATGTAATACTACTTTATTTTTGAGAATTCAGAATGATAATACACAAGGACCACAAAACAAAGAATAAAAAACAGCTGCGCGCGCACGTACACACAAACCCCCTTAGGGAAACCATACAAGGGTGTTTCAACAACTGAAAGTTGAAAACCCTTTCAGTGGTGTGGAGAGAAGTTCTGCATGACTTTTATTTTGTGTTCCGTTAACATATTAAATGTACGTTGTGGGGGTGGGGCAGGTGTAAATTTGTTTCCTGATTATCTCTTGCTTCCAGAAGTGTTTAGGGCACGGCAAAGGTGGAGCAAGAAACAGATTCTTCACATTGCATGTTACTGTTCAAACACATTTTTTGGCGTCATCTTTCATTCTGCTTTTTATGTAAGTTTAATCTTCCGACTAGTTAAGATTGCTGTGAGCTCTGTACCCCTTACTTAGCAAAGTTATTGAGTACATGCCTAACTTGACGCACATGAATAGTTCCCTATGGGGCTACTCAGTGGACTTCATTGAGATATTCCTGCTTAATTACCTTGCTGTATTGAGGCCTATAAGTAGGTCTGCTCTTTTTAAAAATCAAAACAAAAAACTACAAAATGCTGTATGACAGTCCTAAGTAGTAATAAAAAATGACTACTAGTCAGTTCTGCTTCTGCTTTATCTGCTCCAATTAGATTAGAAGCAGCATTTTTACTACAACTATTGCTTAATGTTCCATTGTTTCACTGGATTCCTACAATTTACTACAGAGAGAACTGCATTTGATCCCTTTCTGAGGGGAAACTGTAAATGCTGTATTGGATCAGTCTGACTGCCAAGTTCCTAAGAGAAACACAGAGGATTCAGGAATAAATTGAAGTGAGTCATTCTCTTACAGGCACCAGCTGGAAAAGGGTAAATTCTGACACTCAAAAGTTCTGGGCCTGATCTCAGTGATACAAAGTCCACTTAGTAAAGGCGCCTTAAGATAGGTGTAAATGTCCTTCATACTCAGTTTAAGGCCTCTTTATGCTGCCAGAGCAGTGTAAGATGGCCATAATGTGAATGAGAATCAGATCCTCTTTAAATGGTAAAATGGAAACAAAAATATGTACATCAGCACTGAAGCTTGAGAGGGTTACTGATTTAATATCAGGCAGGCCCACATATGAAAGCCATATAATGGGAAATTTGGTCAGAGTGGAAAAATAGTGAGTATTTTGTGAGAAATAGCTGGGCATCCGAGAGACCTACTGTCAAGTGCACAAAAAGCTAGCGAGCACCACTAGTCAGATTTTTAAACTAAATGATCATGTGATAGGTAACCTTATGTGGGAGGTATGCTAATCTGTGACGCTGAAGAAGTGTGAAAGTGATGTGGTAATCATTTAAAATAGCACATTAAGTAAGATGAAAATGGAAGAATCTCGGGGGCGGGGGCACAAATCCATGTTACAATTGATCCAGTTTACATTAATTGCAAAATCTTGATTTTTTTGGTCCTGAATTATTCATTTCTACATTAGGAACAAGTAACTAAAAGCAACATTTGAAAACTGCAGGAAGGAGGTGTAAGACATTTAAATGCCTGACTGTTGCTGAAGGTTCTAAGTATGTACGGGCAAAATGCACCTGCTGCACTCCTGAACTTTCTAATGATTCAGTGAGGAGGCTTTATGGCTGGAGAAATGAACTTGGGGTAAAGAATTAAGAACATCTGCATTTTAATCCTATCTTTGCATTGGCTTTATCTGTGATCTTGGGGAAGTCACTTGAAATGGAGAAGAAAACTCACTGTTAAGGTGTTTTGTAAGAATTAGTATTTGCACAGCATTTTGAAGATGTAAAGTGCAACAAGACTGCTAAGTATTACTGTTACATCCACGTAGAACGCATATGTTGTGCTACTAAATTCTCAGGCATGTTCAAGTAGAACATGACTTTTCTGCTGCTGAATATCCCTGGTAGCTCCAGCTAGAACAGTGGCTCTCATCCTTTCCAGACTACTATACCCCTTTCAGGAGGCTGATTTGTCTTGTGTACCCCCAATTTTCACCTCACTTAAAAACTACTTGCTTACAAAATCAGACATAAAAATACAAAAAAGTGTCACAGCACACTATTACTAAAAAATTGCTTACTTTTTTGTTTTTACTATATAATTATAAAATGAATCAATTGGAATATAAATATTGTACTTACATTTCAGTGTATAGTATATAAAGCAATATAAACAAGTTGTCATCTGTATGAAATTTTAGATTGTACTGACTTCTCTAGTGCTTTTTATGTAGCCTGTTGTAAAACTAGACAAATATCTAGATGAGTTGATGTACCCCTGGAAGATCTCTGCGTACCCCCAGGGGTACACATACCGCTGGTTGAGAACCACTGAGCTAGAATATGCCTATTATGCTACTCAATTTTCCATGTATATTCCAGTACTATGCACCTATTTGCTGCTGAATAAATCAAGCATTTCCCAGTGGGGGTGTCAGTGGACATCATGAGCACAGTAAATGCCTAGAAAGAGCAGCAGAAGAATTGATGGGTAACAGTAGCTCTGCATAGAATAATACAGCCCCCAGCAATTTATCTCAATGAGAGAATTGGATTGTTGTCAATGAAGAACTAACTGAAGATACTGCTACCAGTGAATAAAAAGATTTGTTTTCCTCCTTTCACTTCCCACCATCCCATGTGGTCCCTTCCACCAATTACGGGAGTAATTTTTAACTCGCTGCAATCCTGCAAGACATCACATTCCATTTTGTAGCCACCATTCTTCTAGTTCAGACAGGACTTCTTTTGCAGGTTGTCAGCGGTGACTGTTAATAGGCCAGAGAGGTTACTGCTGAACAATGCAAAGTGCTCCTTCCTCACAGGTTGCATAGTTCTTTAGTCCAGTTAGTCCTTCTTAATAGACTTTTGTCTTTGAACAGGTCACTTAGCAGGGGAAATGAATTTTTGATGCTGTTAGAAGTATCGTCATGTGGTTTATTCTACTTTTTTCCAGTATGGTAGAAGCAAAGGTATGGTAGAATCAGCAATATCACAGTAATCCTTTAACATCAGGCAAAGCTCTTGTTACAATAAAAACTAATAAACAAAAAAACTAGAGCAGGTACCAAGGTGGGTTGATTTAATCAAAGCGATTTTAAATTACTGATTTTAATCACACTTTAAATCAGCAAGTAGGAAACCAAAGGCATGACTGCCTACCTTGACTTTTACTTCAAATCAGCTGGATCTGTCCTCAGTGGCTATGACTCCAGCATCTCTATATTGGTTTTTGGAACCTGTGGTAGATGTTTACTCTTCAGATTATGTTATGAGATGGTTTCCAAAAGTGTTGATAACCTGCAAAAAGGAATGTTAAGATTCTTGTGTAATCAATTTGTGTCTAGGTGCTAAATATTGCTAAACTCGAGATAAAATGGCGGGAGTTGGCAACATTGGTTAGTAGGCACTTATATTTATGGATTACATTGCAATTGGTGTTTACATCATCAGATATTTGGGGCATTGAAGACATTGTATTCCTGCATTCAAACTGTAGAAATAAGGACAAGTAAAGTTCATAGATTCTAGGACTGGAAGGGACCTCGAGAGGTCATCGAGTCCAGTCCCGTGCCTGCATGGCAGGACCAAATACTGTCTAGACCATCCCTGATAGACATTTATCTAACCTACTCTTAAATATCTCCAGAGATGGAGATTCCACAACCTCCCTAGGCAATTTATTCCAGTGTTTAACCACCCTGACAGTTAGGAACTTTTTCCTAATGTCCAACCTAGACCTCCCTTGCTGCAGTTTAAACCCATTGCTTCTGGTTCTATCCTTAGAGGCTAAGGTGAACAAGTTTTCTCCCTCCTCCTTATGACACCCTTTTAAATACCTGAAAACTGCTATCATGTCCCCTCTCAGTCTTCTCTTTTCCAAACTAAACAAACCCAATTCTTTCAGCCTTCCTTCATAGGTCATGTTCTCAAGACCTTTAATCATTCTTGTTGCTCTTCTCTGGACCCTTTCCAATTTCTCCACATCTTTTTTAAAATGCGGTGCCCAGAACTGGACACAATACTCCAGCTGAGGCCTAACCAGAGCAGAGTAGAGCGGAAGAATGACTTCTCGTGTCTTGCTCACAACACACCTGTTAATACATCCCAGAATCATGTTTGCTTTTTTTGCAACAGCATCACACTGTTGTAAGTTATGATCTTACATAGGAGCCTACTTCTGTGTTGTGAAAAATGTCTCAAGAACAAGTATGTATGATTTCTTCCCACTAAGGGGAAATACTCACTCTGAGAAAGGGCATTCAGGTCATGTTTCCACTATTTTTGCTACTAATGACTATTCACATATGGGTAGATTCAGGTTCTCAGTTTAAACAAATAACTCAGAGCATTGATATTTTTGTTCAACCCTATGTTGGACACATCTGGTCCCATGGCAGGTAAATGCCCAAATATCATGAGATTTATTAATTGGTAATTTCATCTGAGAATTTGAATTGACTCATTAA
This sequence comes from Trachemys scripta elegans, assembly GCF_013100865.1. Taxonomy (NCBI): domain Eukaryota; kingdom Metazoa; phylum Chordata; order Testudines; family Emydidae; genus Trachemys; species Trachemys scripta. Next base: position 92,601,000 of record NC_048299.1, read on the forward strand.
TCAAATACAAATCTCATCAGATCAGACTACAGTATTTGCTTCTTTACTGCTTGACGAATACAGTGGACTAAGCAGACTGGATTAATTTAAATCACTGTCAATCATGATTTAAATCAGAAGGCAGGAAACTTTCATTTAAATTATCAATTTTAACAGTGTGTTGCATCTGAACTTTTAAAATTATTTTCCTAAAGAGAGGTTGATTCTCATTGATTGGTATCCATTAAAACATGTTGATTTGTAACTAAATATAGCCTTTACACTAAATTTGGTGTTCTTTTTGCCAACCAGGAGGACACATTATGTCTATACACATTCGTTTAAGACTTACTTAAGATAGCTTAACTTACATGTTAGAAAATGGTGAATGATGCATTTTTTATTTACTAGATAATTAATTTTTTATTTGTGATTTGCATCAAGCTCTAGTTGGATAGAAATTCAAATTCCATTATACATATACAAAAAAATGTACATTCCATGTACAAAAAATCAATTTTAAGGGTTTTTTGTTTGTTTGTTTTGGGGGGTTAAATAAAACTACCTTAAAAGTGCTGGATACATAAGAAAAAAGTTTATCAAAGCACGTTATTTACTTAAAACTAAATGATTTATTGAACAAAGGAAATGTTAAGTGTAGTCAATGAATTGAACTGATTGTGTTTTTGTCACCATGTCCTTCAAGATTTTAGAACTAGTAGATTTTGCCCTCTCACCTAGTTTTCATTCATTGGAAGAGGCAAATAAGATTTCTAGTTTGTTTGTTTTTTGTCCCTATTTTGGCACCAGCCCATCTTGACACAGAGTACATCAACAGAAAGGGCTACTATTTTATGGTTATGCAAGCATTGGTGGATCACTGGGGATGCGTCACCAACATTAATGTTAGCTGGTCAGGGAAGGTGCATGACACTTGCGTCTTTAAGAACACAGGAGTGCATAGAAAGCCGCAAGCAGGGACTTCCTTTCCCTATCAGTGTATTACCATTGGTGATGTTGAAATGCTAATAGTTATCCTAGGGGACCCAGCCTACCCCTTGCTCCCCTGGCTCATGTAGGCATACACTGCCTCCCTTTGACAGCACCAAGGAAAGGTTCAACCACCAGCACAGCAGGTGCAGAATGACAATTGAATGTGCTTTTAAGTAGATTGAAGGGATGCTGGCATTCTTTACTCACAAGATTAGAGCTCAATGAGAAAAATATCCCTGTGGCAATATCTATCTGTTGTGTCCTGCATAATACCTGTGAGGCAAAGCAGAAAAGGTTACCGGTGCGGTGGAGGGCGGAGGTGGAGCGGCTGTCTGCTGATTTTGAACAGCCAGCCACAAAGGCTATTAAAAGAGTTCAAGAGCGAAGCTATGCGGCTGAGGGAGGCCTTGAAAGAGCACTTTAACAGTGAGCCACAGTAAGGTGGTGGACTGTGCTCTATCTGGCCCTGCAGTTTTGGGGGCTGTTAAGAACTGTGTGGTGTTTGATGCACATCTGTGAATATAACGGTTAATGCACCTATTCATTTTGCAGTGCTTGCTGTTCATTCACAATTATTACGCTCTTTGTCACTGATCCTATGAGTTCTGTCGCCCTGTACAATAATAAGTAGTGAGTGCTTTCAGTGCCGCTAGGTATTCTGCAGCATTTGTTGTGAAGTGATAAAGATGAATGTATCAGAAACCGATTTTTATTAGGTATCAAAATCAGTGCAAAAAATTGCAATTAAAAAACAAATATAATAAAAAAAATGTGAAATTAATGGAGCAGAACTTTAACAAAGGGAAAGAGCATTCATGTACATTTCAGTTCATTACAGCTACACTTAGACCAGCCATGGCTGTCAAAGGTCAGCATATGTGAAGCTGTGGTTTTCCTTACTGTCCCCCGGGGTGGAGCAATAGGGGTAGGAATGCCTACCCCGATGCCATGTGAAATGTTGGGGGTGTAGGGCTAACTCTACAGGAGAATGAAAAGTAGATAACTAGTCTGCCTCTGTTTGTTGTACCTCTTCTAGTATGGGTGAATTCATGAAAAGTCAATACTCATGTCCTGCTACGTTGGGCACTTCAATTAAACACTGTGAAGGGAAATGCATTCGCACACTTACCTTCCCCTGTATCAGGCTCACCTGTGCTTGACTGCCAGGACTGACTAGACTGTAGTGGAGTCTCTATCAGATCCTGGCTCGTAGCATAGCTGGACACCCCTGCCCCCCGATTGCATGTCCTCCATCCTCCTCCTCCTCACTGTTCAAGGTGGATATCTGTGTCTTGAGCTCCTTGGAGGTATCCATAGTGCTCTCAGAGTGCTGGCGGGGTTTCTGCCAAGCATGGCATGCAGCTTGTTGTAAAAACAGCAGGTTTGTGGCTCGACAGCAGATTGACAGTTGGCCTCCTGGTCTTCTGATTCGCCTAACAGTTCCTTCACTTTTACGCAGTACTGCTGCAGCCAGCTCCGTGTTGTACCCCTTCTCCAAGCTGGCCAATCAGGACAAGGTATTACTGCATTGCCATAACAGGCTGCTTACAGTGGCAGGAGACATATTTGAGTGTATACACATACACCACTAGGTTGACTCAAGGTGACTTATATCAAGCTAACTTTGTAGTATAGACCAGCTGAACTTGAGAAAATATTCTCTCTGCACCTGCAGAAGAGGCTACTGCTGTCAAAAGCTGGTTTAGCACTTCAACAAATTGTGGATCCAGGTGCTTAGCCTTTGACTCCTCTTAAAACTTGGAGGCAATTGTGTAATGCTTAATATTATTTTTTGTATTTAATTTAAACAATTTAATAGATTTTTAACATAGGCTGTCAATTTCAAATTTAATTTTAAATAGTTTTTTTTTAATAAACCTGTATTTAATTTAAATTTTAAAAAATGGTTTAATTTTTTTTTTTTTTTTTAAATTCTCATCACTGATTTTTATTCACCCAGGTAAGTAGTGAGTGCAGTTGTTGTGGCAGGAACTTTCTCTTTTGTCACTTCAGCATTTAAAGGAAAACTAGACCCATTGGCCCAGAATGAAGGTTTGAAATAATGAGAGAACCAGTATTTCGTATTTAAATAAAGGATTTCCCCTAGCAGTAACTGTGGGGCTCATCCAGATATCTAAGGCAGACAGCTCTGTTCCATGGAGTAGAAATTGATGTTATATGTAAATGATGCCCTTTTGTATATTCAAGCCAAAAACTCCAATTGCAGCCCCCTTGTCACTAATTAAAAATTTGGATTAATATCTGGTTACAAAATAAATTGGGGAAAAATCAGAACTATTGGGCAATTTCCTGGTTGTCATGTAGTGGGACTTTCTCTCAGAGGAATTTCTACAAATAAACTGATGCAAGTTACCTAGGTATAAAAGTACTAAGAAATATTAATAAACTAGTGAAGATAAATATGGATCCTGTACTTTATCAAATAGCTAATTATATAGATAGGGGGCATCCTCTCTCCCCGAGTTTGTGGGGAAGAGTTAACACAATAGGAATCAATATTCTGCCTAGGGTCCTCTATTCTAAGTGGGCCACCTGTGTGTGTGTGTGTGTATATATATATATCTATATATATCCCTCTGTCTTATTTAAAAAATGTATAGCATTAGTAGAGCCTTCCGGCAGGGCCTTGGTCAATGGCCACAACTGTAATTTTAAAAAATCCAACTACCTATAAGTGGTGGGGGGAGAGGTTTGGGCTCCCAGACCTACCTCCCAAATCCAAACTACTGTTAGACATCCGTGACATGATAAAAGCCTAACACCCTTATATTCACGTTGGTGGAAATTGAACATATGTTAATGCATCCAGTTCCCCCGGAGGGTGCCCTCCGTTCTTCTTTTTGTCTGATGGAGAAAAACAAAAGTGCCTACCGTGGTGGCTGTGCTAAGGGATCTGGGCTATTCTGGCTATGAGGTAACCATTTCATCCTAACTGTCATGCAAAAGCACCTATCTGAGCCAACTCAAACTTGCAAATTGGGAACAAACCTGTAATTGGGAAGAACTGGCAGAGCAGGGGCATCATAGGGATTTCCCAATTAATCAGTCATGAGGGTGTTTCCCTTCTCTAGCACTAAAGCAGCGTGATGACTTGCCACCCTTAGTGGAGTGGCAGTACTTACCACACTTGCTAACATATCAATTTGATCTAGATACTGCCTTACCCCTGCCCTGCCCCTTCCCCAAAGCCCCGCCTCCCCACTCACTTCATCCCCCTCCCTCCGTCCCTTGCTCTCCCCCACCTTCTCTTACTCTCACCAGGCTGGGACAGGGGGTTGGGGTGCAGACTCTGGGCTGGGGGATGGAGCTGAGGGGTTCAAAGTGTTGGAGGGGACTCAGGGGTATGGGAAGGGACTCAGGGCTGGGGCAGGTGATTGGGGTGCAGGAGGGGATGCGGGTTCTGGGTGAGAGTTTGGGTTCAGAAGGGGGCTCATGGCAGGGGGTTGGGGTGTGGGATGGGATGTGGGATGCAGGCTCTGGGTGGGAGTTTGGGTACAGGAGGGGACTTGGCTGGGGCAGGGGGTTGGGGTATGGGAGGGGGTGTGGGCTCTGGGTGGGAGTTTGGGTACAGGAGGGGACTCGGCTGGGGCAGGGGG